>NC_080174.1:4262563-4272563 GCF_950295315.1 Erinaceus europaeus
ACCCTCCCGTGGAGGCCTTGCTTGGTCGGTGCCTCCCCACCCCCCACCCCCACAGAGACCCAGGTGTGAGCCCCACAGCACCCACCCTGAAGTGGCTGTCCCGGGAGGCGCCCTTGGCCACATAAAGCCTGCTCCTGTCAGCCGTCAGCCGCTCGTAGAAGGGCTCCTCCAGCGCCAGGCTGTCCAGCAGGTCGCAGCCCACGTAGAGGCTGAAGGCATCCCCGGCCACCTGCACCGTCACGTTCTTCCACTGCGAGTCAGCCAGGCCCACATCCTCGATGGACACGGTCTGCGGGCGGCCGTCCACCCAGTAGGTGAGGTCCAGGCTGTCCCTGGGGCCGTCAGACACCAGCTCGAACTGGCGCTGGCCGGAGCCGGGCCCCTCGAGGGCCAGCAGGGTGCCCCGCGTGCGGCCGTCCTGCCTGAGGCCCAGCGACAGGAAGAAGCCCTCGTGCAGCTGTGCTGCCTCCACGATGCGGCTCAGGGCCGCGGAGCCCACCGGGGGCAAGTAGTCAAAACGCAGGAAGCGGAAGGCGGGGGTCCCGGGGTCCGGGCCCCGGAACTGTTTGGCTCCGATGGTCTTGCGGTTGATGTTGCTGAGGCTCAAGAGGTTGAAGGCCGAGTCTTCATCCTGGTCAGCGGCTGCGTGGCGGGACGGGACGGGACGGGACGGGGATCGGTCAGCCAGAGGTGGAGGGGGGCTCAGGCTGGCCCCCCAAGGCACCACCCACGCCCTTGCCTCTTCTGCGCTGGCGCCCTTCTGAGGGGGCTCCTTAGGGTGACCTCCTGAGCACCAGGGGCAGGAGCAAAGGAGTGGGGGCGCTGGAGGGGATGGGCTAGGAGCAACAGCACAATGGTGATGCAAAGAGAGTCTCCTGCCTAAGGCATCAAAGGTCCAAGTTCAATCCCCAGCACCTCCGTAAGCCAGAGATGAGCAGTGCTCTGGTAAAAATAATAAAATAATAAAATAAAATAAACAGAGCAGGAGAGACAGCATGATGATTATACAAACGGACTCTCATGCCTGAGGTTCCAAGGTCCCGGTTTAATCCCCCAGCACCACCATAAACCAGAGCTGAGCAGAGCTCTAGTAAAAAAAAAAATAGCAACAATAGCAATAATAAAATAAAATATCAGGCCAAGGAGCCAGGCAGTGGCACACTCAGTTGAACACACACATTACTAAGTTCAAGAACTTGAGTTCAAGCCCCAGCTCCCCACCTACAGGGAGAGAAAGCTTCACGGGAGGTGAGGCCTCTCTCTCTCTCTCTCTCTCCCTCTCTCTCTCTCTCTCCCTCTCTCTCTCTCCTCTTCGCTTCTCTTCTCTTCTCTTCCCTTCTCAATTTCTCTCTGTCCTACCAAGTAAAACAGAAAAAAAAAAATGGTTGCCTGGAGCAATGGATTCATTGTACCGCCACCGGGTCCCAGCTGTAACCCTGCTGGCAATAAAAAAGTAAAAAATAAAATAAAATAGATCAGGCTGAGAAGGTCACTCGATGCAGTCCCAGCTTGTCCCAGGCGCAAGAGAGGCTCCTTCCTAACCGACTCCAGGAGCACCCACTGGGTGATACGCATTGTCCAGCAGGAAGAAGGTAGGAGAAAGAGGGTGAAGCACCGCTCACCCTCAGTGCTGAGAAACAGTGAATGTTTGGACCAGCCTGCACTGAGGGCCCCCGGCTGGGCTGGGTCGGGGTGCAGGGCACATTCTCTCCACGTCTTCCGTTAAAAAGAAAAACAATGTCTCATTGCATGGGCTCACAAGTAATAAAACCTATTATTAACTTTGTAAAAATAGTTTTACTTATTTTTTTTTTTAAATATTTATTTTATTTATTTATTCCCTTTTGTTGCCCTTGTTGTTTTATTGTTATAGTTATTATTGTTGTTGTCGTTGTTGGATAGGACAGAGAGAAATGGAGGGAGGAGAAAGAGAGGGGGAGAGAAAGATAGACACCTGCAGACCTGCTTCACCGCTTGTGAAGCGACTCCCCTGCAGGTGGGGAGCCGGGGTTCGAACCGGGATCCTTATGCCGGTCCTTGTGCTTTGCGCCACCTGCGCTTAACCCGCTGCACTACAGCCCGACTCCCTAGTTTTACTTATTTTTAATGAGAGATACAGAGAGAGAGAGAATACAGAGCGCTGTTCAGCTCTGGATGATGGTGGCGCTAGGGACTGAGCCTGGGACCCTCGCTGTCTCAGGCATGGAAGTTTTCTTGCAAAACCATTAACTTTTATACAAGAGAGACAAGAGCACCCACCAGCCCAGGCTCAACCAGCACCAGGGACTAATCCGGGAGCTCAGGCTTGCAAGGCACAGGCAGGCCCTCTGAGCATGACCCTGACAGCTTCCCACCACCACCACCACCCCACCCCAACCCCAGGAGGCCCCCGCCACTCACCCCCCTCCCCTGTCCATCCCAGGAGGGGTCTGCATACTCACTTCCCTAACCATCCCAGGAAGAACCGGGGTACTCAACCCCCTGTGCACCCCAGGAGGGATCCTGGGTACTGACCCTCCTGCCCATCCAGGGAGGAACACGGGCACTCACCCAGCCCCAGCACACTGGAGGTCGCCCACAGGGCCAGCAGCAGCAGGGAGCCACCCATTTGCTTGCAGAGCCTGGGGGAAGCAGAGATCAGGGGGGCTGCAGCCATCAGCCGGCGGTGTATCTGGAGATGACTCTACAGATGGCCGGAAGTACCCCTGTGGGAGATGAGCCCCCCCAAGTGTCACTAGACGGGTTCTGGGCAGAAAGTCTCCCAGGGAGGAGCTGCTCCTCCCAGGAGGCCCAACTGGAAAAGCCGGAAGACTCAGCAGAGACCACTGGCATTTCTCTGACCCTTGACTGGCCTTAGGGGGCTGTGGCCCGTAGAAAGTGTGCCCTGAAGAATTTCGGAAGCTCTAGAACTAGATGGCCCCTGGGGACAGGGGGTTCCTCAGGCATTTCCAGAGATCCTGCCACCCTCTTCAGCCAGCTCATAGCCTGGGCAGCACCACTATCCACTT
Organism: Erinaceus europaeus; assembly: GCF_950295315.1. Taxonomy (NCBI): domain Eukaryota; kingdom Metazoa; phylum Chordata; class Mammalia; order Eulipotyphla; family Erinaceidae; genus Erinaceus; species Erinaceus europaeus. Next base: position 4,265,572 of record NC_080174.1, read on the forward strand.
TCCCATGGCATCCTCCTAGGTGATTTCATCCCACATGCGCCCATCCCTGGTGAGCTCATCCCACATGCCCTCCCTCCTGAGTGACCTCATCCCTGATGCCCTGCTCCCGGGTGACCTCATCCCTGATGCCTTCCTCCCTGATGACCTCATCCCTGATGCCCTTCCCCCTGATGACCTCATCCCAGATGCCCTTCTCCCTGGTGACCTCATCCCAGATGACACCCCTCCTGGGTGACCTCATGCCAGATGCCCTCCTCCCTGATGACCTCATCCCTGATTCCCTCCTCCCTGGTGACCTCATCCTTGATGCCCTCCTCCCTGGTGATGTCATCCCTAATGCCCTTCTCCCGGGTGACCTTATCCCTGATGCCCTTCCCCCTGATGACCTCATCCCAGATGCCCTTCTCCCTGGTGACCTCATCCCAGATGACACCCCTCCTGGGTGACCTCATCCCAGATGCCCTCCTCCCTGATGACCTCATCCCTGATTCCCTCCTCCCTGGTGACCTCATCCCAGATGACCCCACTCCTGGGTGACCTCATCCCTGATGCCCTGCTCCCGGGTGACCTCATTCCTGATGCCCTCCTCCCTGGTGATGTCATCCCTAATGCCCTTCTCCCGGGTGACCTTATCCCTGATGTCCTTCTCCCTGGTGACCTCATCCCAGATGCCCTTCTCCCTGGTGACCTCATCCCAGATGACACCCCTCCTGGGTGACCTCATCCCAGATGCCCTCCTCCCTGGTGACCTCATCCCTGATGCCCCCTTCTCGGTGACCTCATTCCAGTGGCCTTCCTCCCAGACAACCTTCTCCCAAGTAACTTCATCAAACATGTCCTCCACCAACATGCCTTCTTTCACCATGTCAGTCATCAGATTGAGCGTGTCCTAGATGCTGATGGCTAGTGCCAGGAGGGACCCAGGTGTGCACGAGAATCCTCTAGTAATGATCTTGGATTTCCCGTGCAGCCAGGCATTCTACTCTCGAGTCCTCTCTCCCAAGGTGTTGACTCAGCATCCACCCTGACTCCTCCCTCCATGTGGTATAGACCCAACACCAAGAACTGACCCCTTCCTCCCATGGGATGTAGACTCAACATCAATCACTGACCCCTCCCTCTCACATGGTGTAGACCCAACACCAACCCCCCACTACTCCCTCCACATGGTTTAGACCCTACATTAACAACTAACCCTTCCTCCCATGGATGGAGACTCAACACCAACCCCCACTACTCCCTCCACATGGTTTAGACCCTACATTAACAACTAGCCCTTCCTCCCATGGATGTAGACTCAACACCAACCCCCGACTACTCCCTCCACATGGTTTAGACCCTACATTAACAACTAGCCCTTCCTCCCATGGGTGTAGACTCAACACCAACCCCCGACTACTCCCTCCACATGGTTTAGACCCTACATTAACAACTAGCCCTTCCTCCCATGGGTGTAAACTCAACACCAACCCCCCACTACTCCCTCCACATGGTTTAGACCCTACATTAACAACTAGCCCTTCCTCCCATGGGTGTAGACTCAACACCAAACCCCGACTACTCCCTCCACATGGTTTAGACCCTACATTAACAACTAGCCCTTCCTCCCATGGGTGTAGACTCAACACCAACCCCCGACTACTCCCTCCACATGGTTTAGACCCTACATTAACAACTAGCCCTTCCTCCCATGGGTGTAGACTCAACACCAACCCCCCACTACTCCCTCCACATGGTTTAGACCCTACATTAACAACTAGCCCTTCCTCCCATGGATGTAGACTCAACACCAACCCCCGACTACTCCCTCCACATGGTTTAGACCCTACATTAACAACTAGCCCTTCCTCCCATGGATGTAGACTCAACACCAACCCCCGACTACTCCCTCCACATGGTTTAGACCCTACATTAACAACTAGCCCTTCCTCCCATGGATGTAGACTCAACACCAACCCCCGACTACTCCCTCCACATGGTTTAGACCCTACATTAACAACTAGCCCTTCCTCCCATGGATGTAGACTCAACACCAACCCCCGACTACTCCCTCCACATGGTTTAGACCCTACATTAACAACTAGCCCTTCCTCCCATGGATGTAGACTCAACACCAACCCCCGACTACTCCCTCCACATGGTTTAGACCCTACATTAACAACTAGCCCTTCCTCCCATGGATGTAGACTCAACACCAACCCCCCACTACTCCCCCCACATGGTTTAGACCCTACATTAACAACTAGCCCTTCCTCTCATGGGTGTAGACTCAACACCAACCCCTGACTACTCCCTCTCATGTGGTGTAGACCCAACACCCCAAAGTGACCCCTCCCTCCACGAGGTGTTGACCCAATATCTCTGAGTCTACATGGATCCCCACATGGAGGAGAGAGGAAACAACACCCTCTCTCCTTCTAGTTTCTATTCCTCCATCTCCTCCTGAAGCATCTCCTCCATCACCTCCTCTATGGCGATCCACACAGATAAAAGGGAAGGTGTTGGATGGTAGCACACCTGGTCGAGTGCCCATGTTACAGTGCACAAGAATGCAGTTTCAAGTCCCCAGCCTCTGCCTGCTGGGCAAAGCTTTGTAAGTGGTGAAGCAGGGCTGCAGGTGTCTCTCTGTCTTTCTCCCTCTCTAGCTTCCCCTCCCCTCTCGATTGCTGTCTATCTCTATTCAATAAATAAGTAAAGATAAAATTTTAAAAGAGAGACAAGAGGGGACATCTAGTACCCCACACACAGGGAGTAGGGGACCCCCCAGCAGGAGAGGTCCCCCTGGGTCAGGTGGTCTCACTCAGGGAAGCCCAGGTACCTTACTGCCACTGACCCACAGGCCCAGGACCACACTGTCCCCAGGAGGTGACTGTGGAGGAAGCCCCAGGACCAGTCACCCTAGCAGCTGTCACAGTAGGTGGCAGAGTCATCACACAGGCCTCCATGGTCACAAGGGAACCCAGGACCCCTGACATGGGGGGGGACATACTGGCCTGGGGACACCCTCACACTGGCCTAAGGACCCTTCCACCAAGTGTCCACTGTCACCCTCAGGACGCTCGGGGCCTTGCTGACGGGTCTACAGCAGTGACCAGGACAAAAGCGGCCGTGGGCTGCCAGCCACCAGCCTCCCTCCTCGGTGACAGGAGCGATAGTCCGGGGGTCCCAAAGCAGCTCCCGTGCTCGCCCTCCACCCGCGCGGCAGGTCCTGGGTGCTGCGTGCCCTGTTGTGTTCAGCAGCCCAAGGCTGGAAGCCACTCAGCAAACTGGTCTCGGACTAGAGCCGGGTCTCGTGGCTCTGACTCAGACCTGCGGGGGCCCCAGCCACCCTGAACAAAACTCTGGCATCTGACTGCAGCTGGAAGGACCAGGGCCACCTGCCTAGCACCCCAGGCCCCTGGGTCAGTGTCCCTGTCCCCATGCCTTGCTGCACCCCTCTTTCCTGGCTGCATGCCCAGGGAAGCTCTGAGCAGCAGGGAGTGAGTGGGGTGCGTGCTTACCTGCTTGAGGCTGCGAGCCCAGATGCCAAAGCTGGGAGCCCTGAGGATACAGGGGAGGAGCAGCTGGGGCTGGCCGGGGTCACAGGGAGTGGGGACACGCACGCTCCAGCGGTCGTCCAGCAGAGGAGGGGGCAGCTCGGGGGGGGCCTGCACAGTGGATGCTGGCCGGGGGTCCCCGGGCGTGGAAGGGCTGAGGCCGGCGCTCACAGAGACACAGTGGGCACTTAGGCTCTGCTGGCCGTCGGCACCCGTGGGAGCCGCCTCTCCCTGCCTCTCCGCTGCTGGTGACTCCAGCAGGCCCCTGCGCTCCTGCCTCACTGCAGCGCCCTGCACCCCGTCATCCTGGCCCCCCCCCTGATGCTAGGGCGGCAGAGGAGGGGCCAGACAGAGGGGGCAGGGCCAGCACGGTGCTTCCTGTCCCCTCTCAGGAAATCGAGCACTATAAATAAATGGGACGCCCCTCCTCCGAGAAAGTTCTGAGCTGCCATGTGGTTCCCATTAGCTGCTGGGGAACGCACGGCTTCCAGCACTCGGGGAAACAGCAGCCGAAAGCCCTTCTGCGGGGCTGTTGGGGACCTGGGCCACAAGGGAGCTGGGGATGGAGGCTCTGTGAGGGAGCAGACGGGGGGGGGGGGGGGGGGGGGGGTGGTGGCAGGAGCCCGAGTATTCAGCCCACACTGGACCCCAGAGGACACTGTCCCTGCAGACACCAGGCCCGGGAGAATCCACACAGCACCCAGGGTGGGGGGCATCACAGGGTGGTGTGACACAGCCAGAGCTCACACCACCCAGCAGGTGGGCAAGGCAGGGAGAGGAGGAGGTGGAGCAGGAAGGTGATCAAGCAGATAGAGGAGGAGGGTGTGAAGGAGATGAGGGAGGAGGTGAGGGAGGTGGAAATGGAGAACTCAGTGATGGAGGAGAGGAAAGAAGAAGAGGAGATGAAGGAGGAGACAGAGAAGAAAGAGGCAATGGAAAAGAAGATAAGGGAGGGGGAGATGGAGGAGGCAGAGAAGATGAAGGAAAAGGGACAGGAGGAGGTGATAGGGCGATGGGAGGTGGAGGAGACAGAGCAGGAGAAGATGGGGAGGAGGTGATAGGGAAGGAGGAGGTGAAGGGGTGAGGGTGGGAGGTGGAGGAGACAGAGCAGGAGAAGATGGGGAGGAGGTGATGGGGAAGGAGGAGGTGAAGGAGCGAGGGTGGGAGGTGGAGGAGACAGAGCAGGAGAAGACAGGGAGAAGGTGATGGGGAAGGAGGAGGTGAAGAGGCGAGGATGGGAGGTGGAGGAGACAGATAGAACAGGAGAAGACAGGGAGGAGGTGATGGGGAAGGAGGAGGTGAAGGAGGAGAGATGCTGCAAGAGAAGATGGAGGAACAGAAACTAGGAAGACGTAATGGGGGAGGTGACAGAAGACAAGATGGAGGAGGAGATGGTGAAAAAGGGGTAGGATGGTGGTGGACTCGGTGTAGCAGGAGGAGACAGAGGAAGACCAGGCGATGGAGAAGAAGGAGCAGGAGGGAATGCCGGAGGAGGAGGAGACGCAGGAAGACGAGAGGAGGAGGAGGGAGAGGAGATGGGATCGGGATCGGAGGCGGAGAAGGAGGAGCTGTGCAGGAGGTGAGGCAAGGGGAGGAGATGGAGGAGGAGACGGACGGACGGAGAAGAGGTGCCGGAGGAGGTCCAGGGGAGACAGAGAATGAGACAAAGGGGAAAGAGAAGGTGACGGAGGAGAAGATGCTTCAAGAGGAGATGGAGGTGATGAAGGAAGTGAGAAAGAGATGGGTGAGAAAGAAGAGGAAGTGGAGGAAGAGGAGGACTAACACCCCCTTGAAGGCCTGCCCCCACCACAGCAGAGAGCAGCCCCCACCTGAGAGACCCCTTACCAGGGCAGTTCACCGCGGCCCCCAGGACACCCCCATTTCTCCCCTGGAAGACAGGAGTGATAGGCCAGGGCCTCACTGGGGACCCAACGGGTCTGGGGGCCAGTCACCCAGCAATCACCTTGACCTGTCACACCCCAGGGAGCCTGCTCTCTGCCTCACCACAAGGAGGCACCGTAAAAGCGTCCACAGGCACCTTGGGGCCCCTGAGTGGTGGGCTCTGGGTGGGGATGTCCCCAAGGCTGTGTGCTGCCTGTGAGTGCCCCTCCCAGGATCCCCACCCCCAGAGGTCACCAAGGCAGAGGAGGGGCCAGAGGGCCTGTTCCCTTCTTCTAAGGCCCTTTTGGGGGTTCTCCCAGGGACTCCCCCAGCCAGGAAGGAGGGCCATGGGGAGGGTAACCCCTGAGCCCCCACCCTGGATATCTGGAGTGGGATGTCCCCACATCTCCCCATTTTGGCTTCTCCTCAGATGGAGAGCAGGGAGACCTATGCACCAGACCACCGTCCCATGGGTGCTGGTCTCGGACCACGGACACTGCTGCTTCTGTAGTCATGGCAGGGAGCACCACAGCTCAGAGCTGTCAGAATAGAGATGCTGTGTCACTGGCTGTCCCCACCGGGCACTGAGGGCCCCTGTAGCCACCCCCGGCCCCATCATGCTCCTGTGACCACAGGCCACATTTGGTGTGACATTCAGGGCTGTAGGCAGGGCCTAATGGGACCTGGCATCAGGGGCACACCCCAGCCCCACGCAGACATTGAGGCACTTGATGATAAAGTGAAGTGGTATCTGTCCCCTTGTCTGTTATTTCTCTGGGCTTCCAGAGCAGTCATACTTGGAGAGAGAAGAGGGAGACAGGGCAAGGATGCCCCCAATAGGAGCCACCTGAAGCACACAGTTCCCATACTCAGCTCGGGGACATACCACCCAGCTCCCATGCCCAGCTCAGGGACATGCCACCCAGCTCCCATGCCCAGCTCGGGACATGCCACCCAGCTCCCATACTCAGCTCGGGGACATGCCACCCAGCTCCCATGCCCAGCTCGGGGACATGCCACCCAGTTCCCATACTCAGCTCGGGGACATGCCACCCAGCTCCCATGCCTAGCTCGGGGACATGCCACCTAGCTCCTATGCCCTGCTTGGCAGCATGCCATCCAGTTTCCATACTCAGCTCGGGGACATGCCACCTGGCTGAGCCTCTCTCATGGTGTTATGGGATTCCCAGGCAGAGAACCAGGACCCCGGAGGCTGGGATGCAGAAAGCTGTGTCTATTTTGCTGGCAGACCCAGCCAGACCCGTGTCCACAGGAGACGGGGCCCTGGACACCATGGCGCTGCCCTTTATACAGTGGCCACCTTCCCATGGTCACTGCAGTCGCCAGCTGCACAGGGGACTGTCTCTTCTGTGTGTGCAGAGAAGACACCTTGTCTGGGTGGTCAGCAGACTCCTGGGCAGAAGGGGCAGATTTTCAAGACACTGACCAAGACCCCTGGGTGACAGCAGGAGGAAGCCCTGTGTGTGCTGGGAGGAGGGGAAGGGGGCCGCCAGCTGCGTTTTTCTTTAACTCAGACGTGAACGCCTGCTTCTCTCTTTAGAAGTGGAAGCCTTG